>NC_081552.1:212478905-212508905 GCF_963082655.1 Stomoxys calcitrans
GGGTCGTAGGCGGATATGCAAACCTCTACCCTACGGTGGCCTTTTAAGAAAATGTTTGCTTTAATGCAGACTCAATCGAGTCGTTCAGGATGTTTGTAATTCCCTTGACCATATCAATATCCCCATCAGTTTCTACCCTATTTTCAGGCACACTACAGATAGCCCTGTAGAATGTTTGTCGAAACTTATTCCAATCCATCTTCTATATCTTCAGTATTATCACCAAGGCTGAAGCAAATATAACGATGACCAGAAGAGCTGCGATCTTTCAAGAATTTCCAGTTATCTATACATCTATCATCAGAAGGATCGTTAGATTTACCGAAGCAGCTTTGCAATTCTTTAGGAGTACTTCACACAAATTTTTTCGCAAAATCTGATCAAAATTGAGGTTCCTAGGGTTTAAAGAATTAAGAAACTGCAGGATCTGTTTTTAAGCGAGCTATTGTTGATATGTGGGTATTGGAAGAAGTTAATGTTTCTCACATACAAAATCTCAATCAAATCAGATGCATACGAGGTTTCCAGGGTCTCAAGAAGTGGAAGTTTATATTGTCGATATATCTATAAATGATTTCTTTGAATTCATGAAGCCTTAAAATAGGTTTACTTGACATATAAATCTATTTCAATGCTACATTAAGTTTTGTGAATAATGGTGATAACCAGCTAATTCGAAAGCGTTTTTGTTTGAATGGAGTCGTCATTTCGACTGACAGTCGGACAGACATAGCTATTGTTATTTCGAGGCGTTGCAAACAGGCAGATTAGTTTGGCATGCACTCTCATAATTTAAACACCCCCATACAACAACGTCTCTGTCGCCATGTCATCCACATGTAATTGTAATTATGCATTTTCATTTCATTTGGGGTTTTTCTCGTTATTATTTTTAATTCGATTTAAATGACAATGCTGATGGCGTTGGCGATTCTTTTGTAATTACCAGCTCGACCAACCCAATTCAATTGTTCCGGTGGCCCCATTTCAAGGCTTAGTTCTATTGCAATCGTGAATCTTAACACTTGACAATCAACGGTCGTCCGGTACGCGAAACGCCGCTGGCCAAACACTCATTCACTAAATGGAGCTAGTTTTAAATTTCAGTGCTAAAATGTTATTCGATGATTTCTGTTTGAAAATTTATTTTTGGCCATTTCTAACCTATTTGGCTAATATTAAGGGCATATGCCCACTGTATCCGGGTCCAGTGTCGCCCACAGTGCCAATACCCACATATCAACCAACACCACCAACGCCCACACCTTTGGTTCCTTGTCCCGCCATGCCTTTGGTGTGTTTGCCAAATGGAGCTAGACCTATACCGTACTGTCCTTGCATAGATCCGCGTCAGCAAATGGGTGTTGCTGGCCAAGCCATAACAAATCAGGCATTGGTGAATCAACCGCAATCAGCTCAATTGCAACTACCAACAAATGAAGGCCAGCAGCAGCAACAACAACAACAGTATGCTTTGTCCCAACAACAGCAGTTTGCTATGCCTACTACAATGATGGGTCAATCTTTGTTACCCCAGCAGTCATTGAACAATCCCTCTGTGATACGTCAACCCTTGAATACCCCAGAGGCAGTGAGACCTTTGCCTAATCAATCCACAACTGATCAACTTTTGGCAAATCAGCAAACCACACATCAGGCTAATATGACTCCAGCAAACACATTACCACAGGCAACTTCCAATCAGACGCCTGCAGATCAACCCATGACCGGCGAACAATTGGCCATACTACAACAGCAAATGGCTCAACTGGATAAGCCCATGACCACTGAAGAGCTAGTGGAGCTATTGGATCAACACAGTCTAGAATTTAAAATGGCTGCCGCCTCTCAAAATCAGGGAGCCTCCGAAATGATGATTTTTTCCCATTTGCCCGATAACCAGCAGGGCAATAAAAAGCGCAAGAGGCGTCACCCTAAGGAACACTAAGCGCTGAAAAAATCAAAAATGCTGTCTATTCTAAATTAAAATATTTTTTTACCCTTTTTTATACATGAAAAAAAAAAATAAAACTAGTCTTTTCCCAGATGAAGAAAAAAAATTAATCTTTTTTAATAAATTCCAAAACAGATCAGTTCATCTTCATTGTTGGTAAACATCATCATCTCATCTTGCTCATCACCATCATCATTAATAAGAAAGGCCATTATGTATTTGCAATTGATCTCATTGATGGCCTCCCTAATGGCCGATCAGCCTTTCGAGGGGAATACGAGTCAGAAAATACATTTAACGACATATAAGCCCAAGATGATTGCTAAAACGAACAGTACTGGTGTGTCTTAAAATCATGGATTTATTTCTTTAAAAAAATTTAAAAAAAAACCTTTTTTTTTTTACATATCTTTACAGCCCATGATTGTTTCGACGCCCGTTTGCGGCCTGGTAGATGTGTTACTATGGCCAATTGTCCTGAAATACGCAACGAATTTTCCATGGCATTCCACTCTGCAGATTACCAATCTTTTTTAACCAATTCCATGTGCGGTTTTGATGGAAGCAATTTGTTGGTAAGTGGAGTAACCAAAAATGACAAAAGTTTACAAAAACCAATGCGTGTTGTGTTCAGCTGGACGGAATCTTATCTACTTTCCACCATTTGTAAAATTTTTTGCATAGTTGTTCTTTAGCAAGAGGAAATGGGAGGTCAAAAAAGAAAAGTCATGAAATTGTTGATATGGTTGATTTTTAAGAGCTATAGGAAAGTTTTTCAAAAAAAAAGCTTTAACACAGCTTCGGTAACACACATAGTCGTGTTCACCGAACTCGCCTCCCAATAAGTCCATTATTTCGCATGCTGTGTGGCATGCCATGCAAGTCAAGCTCCTGCATTTTGAGCAAAAGAAAGTTGGATATCATCTCACGGTAGCGCTCACCATTCGCATTATCTTTGAAGAAGTACGGTCCAATGATGCCACTAGCCCATAAACCGCACCAAACTGTGACTTTTTCTGGATGCATTGGTAGCTCTTGCAATGCTTTATATGGGAGCTATATCAAGTTATGGACCGATTCAAATTATTTATATAGAAGTTTATATAGAAGTTAAAGGTCATAGGAGAAGTGATGGTGCAAAATTTCAGCCAAATCGAATAACAATCACTCTCCCTGAAGCCTTGAGGAATAAATTAGGAAATCCGTTTATATGGCAGCTATATAAGCTTATGAACTGAACACTAGCATGGATGTTGAAAGTCATAACAGAAGTCTTTTTGAATTACGCTTTCTAGGGGCCCAAGGAGACAAATCAGGAGAACGTTTTATATAGTTTATCGTTATTTTGTTCATAGGCAGGATAAGTTCTAAGATGGGCTATATCGGAATATACCTTAATATAGCCTTCGCATAGACCGATCTCCCGATTTATAGTCATAGGCCCATAAAAGCCTCATTTATTGGCTGATTTGGCTGCAATTTGTTACAGTGAGTTGGGTTGGGACCCTTTGATCTCGAACCGAGTATGGTCCAGGTCGGCCTATATTTGGATGTAGCTGCCACATATACCGATCTCCCAGTTTAAGTTCATCATTTTACAACAAGCGCATTTATTTCACGATTCCCTTGAAATTTGGCAAGGAAATCGATGGACTTCCTTCTTCCTTCCTTCCTTCGGATCATACTTACATATAATCCCTTATAGACTGATCTCCCGTTTGAAGGTCTTTCACCTATAATTGAGGTATTCCCAATTTTGTTGAAATTTGGTGCAGTGACTTGTATTAGACCCCTACATGAATTTCCGCAATAGGATGCAAATCGGACCATAACTGTCATATAGACCCATCTACCGATTTACGGTCTGGAATCCATATAAGACCCATTTATTACCCGGTTTCATTGAAATTTGAAACAGCGAGTTGTGTTAGACACAACGACATCTGTACCTACAATATTTTGGTCCAGATCTGACCAAATGGTGCATTTTTCACCACACTTTGGCAAAATGTGGTTTAAGAAGTTACCACAGATATGGTGATTATCCAAATTTCAGACTGGCCGAAGTTAAACCGTTTTTATTATACCCTCCACCATAGGATGGGGGTATACCAATATCGGAGACCCAACAAAATATATGCAAACTGCAAAATTGCCCATGAACATTCATTCCTTTAAGGAACTGCGGCAAACTTCCCACAAATCAATGAGTGCTGTTCGATTCAATTTTAAACTCAATGATAAGGGACCTCCTTTTTATAGCCGACTCCGAACGGTGTGCCGCAGAGCGACACCTCTTTGGGGAGAAGTTTTTACATGGCAAAGTAACTCACAAATGTCGCCAGCATTAGGAGGGGGTAAGCTGTCAGGATTCGAACCAAGGCGTTCAGCGTCATAGGCGGACATGCTAACCTCTGCACTATGGTGGCCTACCAACAAAATATATAAATACATGTATTCTTGTATACCTGATTTAGCTCCCATATAAACCAATCGTCTGATTTGGCTCCTTGAGTCTCTAGAGGGCACAATTCTTGTCCGCTTTGGTTGAAATTTTGCACAATAACTTCTTCTTTGACATTCACCATACGTGCAGAGTATGGTTCATCATGGATCAATCTAAAAGCTGATATAGCTCCCATGTAAACCGAACTCCCGATTACACTTCTTGAGCCTCTATAGTGTAATTCTTAACTGATGTGGATAAAATTTTGCACGACGACTTTTGACCTTCAAGCTACGAGCCAAATATGGTCTGAATCTGTCCTTAAACTGATATAGCTCGCATATAAACTAATCTCCCGATTTTACATAACTCCTATAGGAGTACTCACTCTCAAATTTTGCACATTTTCTTCTATGGTCTCCATCATCCAAACCATGTAAGGCCTGAATTGGCCCATAACTTCATATATGTAGCTCCAGTAGCATAGCAAAACTTATCCATTATCCTTTAAAGAAATAATGGGCAAGGAGGTTGACAAATCCCTTTATGGTGGAGCGTATATGAGATTCGGCCCGACATAACTTAGCACACTTTTACTTAATTGTTATACCCTCCACCATAGGATGGGGGATTATTAACTTCGCCATTCCATTTTTAATACATTGAAAAATTGCTCTAAGACTCCATTAAGTGTATATATTCTTGATCGCCACGGCATTTTAAGTCGATGTAGCCATGTCCGTCCGTCTGTCCATTTGTCCGTCCGTCTGTCCATTTGTCCGTCCGTCCGTCTGTCTATAGAAAACACACTAACTTTCCAAGGGGTAAAGCTAGGTGCTCGAAATTTTGCACAACTACTTGTTATCAGTGCAGGTCGGTTGGGATTGTAAATGAGCCATATCGGTCCATGTTTTGATATAGCTACAATATAAACCGATCTTTTATCTTTACTTTTTGAGCCTCTAAACGGCGCAATTGTTATTCGATTTGACTGAACGAAGTGTTTTGTTTTGACTTCCAACAATTGTGTTAAGTATCGTCAAAACCGGTTCATAACCTAATAAAGCTGCCATATAATCGTTCTCGGATCTTGACTTCTTGAGCCTCTAGAGAGTGCATATATTATCCGATTTGGCATGAAGTATTTCATTTTGACTTCCAATAACTATGCCAAGTATGGTCGAAATCGGTTTATAACCTGATCTAGCTCCCATATGAAATGATCTCCCGATTATACTTCTTGAGTCCATAGAGGGCGCAATTTTTATCAGATTCGGCTGATATTTTATACAACAACTTTTCCTATGACCTTCAAAGTGTGTGCCAAATATGGTCTGAATATAGCTCCCATATAAACCAAGCTCTCGATATTATTTCTTAAGCCCCTATAGGGCGCAATTCTTATCTAACTTGGCTGACATGTTGCACAATGACTTCTACTATAATCTCCAACATCCGTATGGTCCGAAACGGTTCATAACCTGATATGGCTCTAATAGCATGGTAATTTTTATCCATTTTCCTATGTTTGCCTATAAAGAGCGTATATAAGACTCGGCCCGGCCAAACTTAGCACCCTTTTACTTGTTATATATAAGATTTCGTTTATATTTTTTATTTTTTCAATTTCCTCTCTCTTAAGATCTGTTGCCGAACACAGTCTACAATGTCATTTGTTCAGCCACTCTCGCAAGTATTCCAACCTGCCGTAGGATCTGCATCAACACAAACTGCTTCAGCACCCAACACTTTTCTCTTTGCTCCTCTGGGTGGCTATAATAGCGGAGGCCAAATGACACCAGCTCCAATGATAACACCAGCTCCAATGATAACACCAGCTCCCAATTTTGGAACACCTATCATTTGGAATACACCCATAAGTAATCCCAGCTCAACGAACATAAATCCATTTGTGTTTCAAACAAGCGGACAAACGGGACCAGTAGCACCTTCACCAACAGTGTTCCAACCATTGCCGGTAACAAGTCCAACACCTGGGGGAGTTATTTATCAACCTGTACCGCAACCGTTGACACCGTTCCCGCCGCCTATCTCCATGGCAACTACTACCACAACAACGAGTAGACCTCCATCGAGTGGAACGGATTACACTTGTGGCATTAGTCGAGTGAATACAAATCGCGTGGTGGGTGGAAGTGAAACTAGAAGGGGTGAGTGGTGATGTTTTTTTTTTTTTAAAAAATGCTTTGTGACATTTTATTTTTTGTTTTGTTTTTTTTTTTTTTCCAGGAGCCTATCCTTGGATGGCAGCCTTGGGCTATCGCGATGATTTCTCTCCCACCACCCTGAAGTTCTTGTGTGGTGGCAGTTTGATATCTTCCCGTTATGTGGTCTCCTCGGCTCATTGCATTAATTCCAATTTGGTGTTGATTCGTTTGGGCGCCCATGATCTTTCCAACTCAGCAGAGGCGAATGCCGTTGATTATGGCATAAGGCGTACTAAGCTACACGAATCATTTGATTTGAAAACGATTATTCATGATATAGCATTGATTGAACTGACACAAGTCGTTACAATGACCAGTAAGAAAATGACTTTATTGTCCACCAAATATCGATTTTTGACCCCTTATATGACATTTCAAAGTTTGATTTCCACCATTACTCTTTCAGATTTCATAACCCCCATTTGTTTGCCCGAAGCGGCCAGTTTTCTTACACAAGAGTTTGTTGGTATGAATCCATTTGTTGCCGGCTGGGGGACCATCAAACATCAGGGTCCAACCTCCAATGTTTTGATGGATGTTCAAGTGCCCATAGTTAGTCGTCAGACATGTGAGAGGAGTTACCAAAGTATATTCAATTTTGTGCAATTCAGTGATAAGGTCAGTATAGAGAGAATCTCTACAAAAAAATCTGTAATTATAGTCTTTATAACATTTGTAGGTGATCTGTGCTGGAAATTCCAATGTGGATGCCTGTCAAGGGGATTCCGGAGGTCCACTAATGTTGCCACAGGTAAATATCCATGTCACAAGCAGGTTATGAGGTTGAATCATTTTTCATGCGGAAAACTAGTTTTTATACCCTCCACCGTAGGATGGGGGTATACTAATTTCGTCATACTGTTTCTAACTCCTCGAAATATTCGTCTAAGACCCCATAAAAATATATATTGGGTTGCCCAAAAAGTAATTGCAGATTTTTCATATAGTCGGCGTTGACAAATTTTTTCACAGCTTGTGACTCTGTAATTGCATTCTTTCTTCTGTCAGTTATCAGCTGTTACTTTTAGCTTGCTTTAGAAAAAAAGTGTAAAAAAAGTATATTTGATTAAAGTTCATTCTAAGTTTTATTAAAAATGCATTTACTTTCTTTTAAAAAATCCGCAATTACTTTTTGGGCAACCCAATATATTCTTGATCCTGGCGAGACCATCAGAAAAAATTTTCAGCGGTGGTTTTCCCCTCCTAATGCTGGCAACATTTGTGAGGTACTATGCCATGTAAAAGTTCTCTCCAAAGAGGTGTCGCACTGCGGCACGCCGTTCGGACTCGGCTATAAAATGGAGGACCCTTATCATTGAGCTTGAACTTGAATCGGACTGCACTCATTGATATGTGAGAAGTTTGCCCCTGTTCCTTAGTGGAATGTTCATGGGCACAGTTTGTTTGTTATATATTCTTGATCGTCATGACCATCTGTCCGTCCGTCTGTCTGTCGAAAGCACGCTAACTTTCAAGGGAGTAAAGCTAGCCGCTTGTAATTTTGTACAAATACATCTTACTAGTGTAAGTCGGTTGGGATTGAAAATGGGTTATATCGGTCCATGTTTTGATATAGCTGCCATATAAACCGATCTTAGATCTTGACTTCTTGAGCCAGTATCCTATTTGGCAGAAATTTTGCATGGGGTGTTTTGGTTCAAATCAGTCTATAACCTGGTTCAAATCAGTCTATAACCTGATATAGCTGCCATATAAACCGATCCGGGGTCCTGAATTCTTTGCCTCTAGAGGGCGCATTTCTTATCCGATTTGGCTAAAATTTTGCATGACGTGTTTTGTTATGACTTCCAATAACTGTACCAAATATGGATCAAATCAGTCTATAGCCTGATATAGCTGCCATATAAACCGATCTGGGATGTTGACTTTTTGAGCCTCTAGAGGGCGCATTTATTATCCGATTTGGCTGATATTTTGTACAACGGCTTCTTCCATGACCAACATACCTGTAAAATATGGTCTAAATCGGTGTATAGCCTGATACAGCTCCCATATAAACCGATATCCCTATTTTACTTCTTGAGCCCCTAAAGGACGCAATTCTTGTTCGAATTGCCTGAAATTGTGCACAATGACTTCTTTATTTTCTTTAATCCTTTGTTACCGGGAAAAGAACTCGACAAATGCCATCTATGGGGGAGGGTATATAAGATTCGGCCCGGTCGAAGTTAGCACTCTTTTATTTGTTTTGTATTTAATATAAAATTTTTCTCTTTCAGATGGATGGCTCTACTTTCCGTTATTTTTTGATAGGTATCGTTTCTTATGGTTATGAGTGCGCTCGACCAGGTTTTCCCGGAGTTTATACGCGTGTTGCCTCTTATATGACCTGGATAAGACAAAATATGATTTGAAACTCTCAAACTATAAACTATATAGGAAAATTGTAAAATTTTTTAAAATATGTATGTATATTAAATTAAATATCGATTAACATTTTCTAAATCATCTCATTCAAATGCATATTCAGTGTAAATGTGATTTTTTATACGCATAGACAAAACCAAGAAACAATTCCAAAGTTATTTCTTGGTTTGCAATTTCTTTATTTAGTACTTTTGGACATAAAGGGTGATTTTCGTGTTTGTTTCACTGTCAATTATCTTCAGTTTGGTCTATAATTTAACCATGAATCGTCTTACAAACGAACAACGCTTGCAAATTATTGACTTTTATTATCTAAATGCGTTCTCTGTTAAGATAGTTCATCGCGCGCTTCTTTTTCAGCGACGAAATAAATTTTTGGCTCAATGGGTACGTAAAAAAGCAGAATTGCTGATTTTGGAGTGAAGATCAGCCAGAAGCATTGCAAGAGCTACCAATGCATCCAGAAAAAGTCACAGCTTGGGTCGGTTTATGGGATGGTGGCATCATTGGATCGTACTTCTTCAAAGAATCGTAGCATAACTGTGAATGGTGAGCACTACCGTGAGGTGAGCTATGTTAAAGCACAGCCCGCTTCAATTGACGCATCGGAACACAACATTGAAGCATTTATTCGTGAGACACCGGTCGAAATGTTTGAAAGAGTATGCCAAAATTGGACTAAGCGGATGGACCATTGAGGATACTTACTATCATTGAAGGTACTTTCAGTAATGTTAAACCGAAATAAATCATAAGGGGAAGTTTCTAGGTATCAATGCTACCGCATCAATGCTACCGCATCAATGCCACCGCATCAATGCTACCGCATCAATGCCACCGCATCAATGCTACCGCATCAATGCCACCGCATCAATGCCACCGCATCAATGCCACCGCATCAATGCTACCGCATCAATGCTACCGCATCAATGCTACCGCATCAATGCCACCGCATCAATGCTACCGCATCAATGCTACCGCATCAATGCTACCGCATCAATGCTACCGCATCAATGCTACCGCATCAATGCTACCGCATCAATGCTACCGCATCAATGCTACCGCATCAATGCTACCGCATCAATGCTACCGCATCAATGCTACCGCATCAATGCTACCGCATCAATGCTACCGCATCAATGCTACCGCATCAATGCTACCGCATCAATGCTACCGCATCAATGCTACCGCATCAATGCTACCGCATCAATGCTACCGCATCAATGCTACCGCATCAATGCTACCGCATCAATGCTACCGCATCAATGCTACCGCATCAATGCTACCGCATCAATGCTACCGCATCAATGCTACCGCATCAATGCTACCGCATCAATGCTACCGCATCAATGCTACCGCATCAATGCTACCGCATCAATGCTACCGCATCAATGCTACCGCATCAATGCTACCGCATCAATGCTACCGCATCAATGCTACCGCATCAATGCTACCGCATCAATGCTACCGCATCAATGCTACCGCATCAATGCTACCGCATCAATGCTACCGCATCAATGCTACCGCATCAATGCTACCGCATCAATGCTACCGCATCAATGCTACCGCATCAATGCTACCGCATCAATGCTACCGCATCAATGCTACCGCATCAATGCTACCGCATCAATGCTACCGCATCAATGCTACCGCATCAATGCTACCGCATCAATGCTACCGCATCAATGCTACCGAATCAATGCTACCGAATCAATGCTACCGCATCAATGCTACCGCATCAAAGCTACCGCATCAGTACTACCATCACGGTAGGCTTGGAATCTGTAGATCTACAATGATGGGTTAGCAAAGTGACACCTCAAGGAGGTGGTTGTACTGTCTCCTCTACTTTGGAATATAGCCGTTGCAAATTTGCCCATAAACTGTCCGTTTCAAGGTTAAGCTCAATGACAAGTAAAAGCGTTCTAAGTTCGACCAGGCCGGATCTTGGGTACCCACCACCATGAATTCCGCTAAAATGTACCTCTTATTAACAGAGTTTGTATTTGAATTATTTTGGTCTCAAGAAGTCATATCGGGTATCGGTATTAAGGGGAGCCTATATCACCATATGACCGATTCTGATAAAACTTGGCACTGATGTTGTAAGTCATAAGTTAGGGTTTTGGGGCAAATTTAATCCAAATCAGGTGAAAATTTAGGCTTCTAAGAGTTGAAGAAGTCAAATCAGAGGATCGGTTTATATGGGGGCTATATTTGTTTATAGACTGATTCGGATCATGATTGTCATGGATATTGGAAGTCATAACTCAAGTCATTGTTCCAAATTTCAGCCGAATAAGATCCAAATTTCAGCCAAATAGGATCAAATCCATGGATCGGTTTATGTGGGGGCTATATCTGTTTATAGACCGATTCTGATCGTACTTGGCACAGTTATTGAAAGTCATAACAGAACACCATATGCAAAGTTTCAGCCAAATCGGAGAAAAATTGTGGCTTCTTGATCGATTTAGACCGTACTTAGTAAAGTTGTTGGAAGTTAGAACACCACATGCAAAGTTTCAGCCAAATCGCACAATAATTGCGGCTTTCAGGGGTTCAAGAAGTCAAATCGGGAGATCGGTTTATATGGGATCAATATGCAAATCTAAACCGATATGGGCCATTTGGGCAATCCCCAATGACCTACATCAATATTAAGCATCTGTGCAAAATTTCAAGTAGCTAGCTTTACGCGTTCGACCTCCATCGTGATTTCGACAGACGGACGGCCATAGTTTGACTCAGAATGTCGAGACGATAAAGAATATATATACTTTATGGGATCCTAGATCAATATTTCGAGGTGTTACAAACGGAATGATTAGATTAGTATACCCCCATCCTATGGTGGTATATAACAGGACCTCCTTTTTATGACCGAGTCCGAACGGCGCATAGTGTTGCCTATTCATACATTCGTTGGACAAAAAGAGTTCGGGTTAACATAGAGCTCTAAAACTTTGCACAGAGGTATATTTGAGTATAATATAGAAAAATGTGGAGACCAAATACGTCTTTAACCTGATATAGCTACTATATAAACCGATCTCCCGCTTTAACTTCTTGAGGCTCCAAGGTCGCAATTATTATCCTATTTATCGGAAATTTTGCATGATGGCGTCTGTTAAGAGTCTCAACCACTACTACAAGCATCGTCCAAATCGATATGTAACCTGATATAGCTCCAACATAAACCGATCTCTAGATTTAACTTCTTGAGCTTCGCAGCTATTATCCTATTTGGCTGACATTTTTCACATGGTGCTTTGGTATTACTTCCGACAATTGTGTAAAGTATGGTCCGAATCGATTCTTTCTTGAGCTTCTTGAGAGCTCAATTCTTATCCGATTTGGCTGAAATTTTGCATATGTGGTTTTGGTATGACTTTCAATAACTGTTTAAAGTATGGTCTAAATCGGTTGATAACCTGTCATATACACCGATCTCCCAATTTGACTTTCTGAGCCTCTGGAGGGCGCAATTATTACTCGATTTGCCTGAAATTTTGGAGGTGGTATTTTTTATGACTTCTAACAACCAAGAAAGTATGGTCGCTTTTGGTCAATAACTTGATATAGCTCATGTTTATATGAAAATGTCATTCAATGAACTTGACAAATGCGATTCATGGTGGACGGTATACAAGTTTCGGCTCCGCCGAACTTGGCACGCTTTTACTTTTGGAGAACTTGTCTGAATTAGGGGATGAGAACATTCACAAGTTGTTGGGCTTTTAAAAGCGATCTGGATGGTTCAAAGGTGGGAAATAGAAGGCATCTTCCTTTCTTCTTCTGTTCCTGTGGTATCACAATGAACAAAAAGGTCTATGCGAGTCTGATGAAAGATTGCCACTTAAACAGAGGGATGGTTTGAATTTTCTTCCGTTTGAAAATTTCCAAAATTATAGGGAAATCCCTTCAAACAATACAAGGAAATATGTTTTATAAACTTAAGCAGTTGTCAATTAGGGCCGCCCCATTTGTTTTTTGTAAGATCTCAAATGCCTAGTCAAACTATTGAACTAATGTAGCAAAGTAATCTAAAATCAATGGGTTTTGCCATTTTCAAAAAAAAAAAAAAAAAAAAATTGATAGAAAATAAAAACAATATATATTTTGTAAATTAAATTCTCTTTGGAGGTACATAGAAAAAATATTAAGGTTAGATTAGGTTGAAGAAGAGAAGTTCTAACGTCTCATCATCTTCCCCACATGCTCTACATACGTTGTCACTTGCAGCTTTTTTTCTGTATTAAGCGCGCCTTTAGTCATATGTTTTTTTTTCATGTAAAGATACCGATAGCCGTACTGACCTTCTTCCCACTCTCCCTCAGTAATAGCCTCGTCTTTTCGCGATACGGATAACCCCATATGATGTTCTTTGTCTCTTCGACTGTTTAACTGTATCACAGTGGTAGGCGCCCACGTCTTTAACTCGAACTACTTCACCCTAATTGTTATAGCCCTAGTGGCAAACTTACCGCCCGTAATGATATTCACACTCGACGTACCGCCTGACGCATTCTGTGATTGGAAGGAAATCCGCCTGCAGGATCGTGATATGTCCTAAATAAAGACAACCAGACCAATTCTGCCCTCTATCTTTGATCCATCCTTATAGCATGAACTACCAGATGACAATACGAGAGAGTCAATCCAAGACTGTGGTAACAGAGTTTCGCACTTCGCGCTAAGTGTCGTCTCAGGTATCCTCTTCCAATTCATCCAGGTATGCTATCGCCGCCTTAATGACCTGCTCCAATCCTATGGTATGACCTGCTCCAATCCTTTATCCACTCTCCCATTATCATTATCAGTTTGACTATAGGGCGAACATCCGAACATCAATGCCCTGGTGGGCATGCTTTTCATGGCCCGCCTATGCTAATATAACATGTTTTTCAACTCTTCTTCTCCATCGCCGTTCAGACCCCTAGAGATAGCACCGTCGAATGCCATATTCAAGACCCTTTCCGCCTTCAGCATAGCTAATTGGGACACCTACCACTTCTATCATCGTCTGCACAGCAGGCGTGTTAAAATCCCCCTTCAGTCAGGTTCCTTGGGTTCAACCCAAGTTTTCGACTTGTTCCTTTGCATATGGCTCATCCAGCCCATAAGGACCCGGGGCACACGAGGATGGCCTAAGGATTAGATCAGTATATCGGTCCTTACATTGGTAAAAGCGCATTAATGTGTAAATCTTGACATGCAAAGATTCTTCTATACTTCCCGTACAGGGCGGTCTTCTTCAACTTCCCTTTAACGCAAGCATAGATATATGTATATAAGTCCATTTCATATGTTCAAAGATTAATGTTTCTATGAGTTACAGCCGGATTGACTAAGTTTGTTTACTTCGGTAGAGATTAGAATAACTTGTTTTGCAAAAATTTTGTCAGTGTACAGAAATAGCTTTTCGAAGCTACACTGTTTAACAAATCTTTGATAACAGTTCAAAAATCAACAAAACTATATATATTTTTTTTATATTTTTATACCCACCACCATAGGATGGCGGTCATTCCATTTGTAACCCCTCGCAATATTGATCTAGGACCCCATTAAGTATATATATTCTTGATCGTCTCGACATTCTGAGTCGAACTAGCCCTGTCCGTCCGTCCGAGTGTCGAAATCACGATAGTGGAACGCGTAAAGCTAGCCGCTTGAAATTTCGCACAGATACTTAATATTGATGTAGGTCCTTGGGGATTGGAAATGGTCCATATCGGTTCAGATTTGGGTATAGCTCCCATATAAACCGATCTCCCGATTTGACTTCTTGAGCCTCTGGAAGTCGCAATTTTTACCCAATTTGGCTGAAATTTTGCATGAAGTGTTTTGTTATGACTTTCAAAAACTGCGCTTCCTATGGTTGATAACGGTTCATTAACCTGATATAGCTGCCAAATAAACCGATATTGGATCTTGACTTCTTATGCCTCTAGAGGGAGCAATTCTTATCCGATTTGGCTGAAATTTTGCATGAGATATTTTGTTATTACTTCCAACAATTGTGCTAAGTATGGTTCAAATCGGTACATAACCGGATATAGCTGCCATATAAACCGATCTGGGGTATTGACTTCTAGAGCCACTAGAGAGACTAGGGACTATAACTTGGTATAGCTCCACTAGCATAACAATTCCTCTCCATTATTTTTTGTTTGCTTAAAAAGGGATACCGCGCAAGGAACTCGACAAATGCGATCCATTGTGGAGGGTATATAAGATTCGACCCGGCCGAATATAGCATGCTCTCACTTGTTTTTCATATTCACTTTTAAATTGAGTTTTATAGCTGAAAATAAACAATGTTGTAAATAAAAGTAGCGGAGTAGTGTTTTTTAGGATATACTACAATTTATTGGTAAAAAAAAACTTATAGAAGAAGTCTTAAGGCGTATATGGAAATTCTGTAGTTCAGTGTTTTTACGAGAGATTTAAAGTCTCTAAAATATGCATACATGTCATTTTTGTTCAGATGCACTGATAGTGATAGTCTCATTCACTGGTCATCATTTTTCAGTATTTTACAAAATTAAATAAAAAACACTAGATGATAATAAATTCAAATGAATCATTGTTAAATGTATATTAGGCTGTACCGAGATGATTGTCTTGTAGCAGTATATTGAAGGTTCCAATACATAACAGAAATAAGCAAAAACAAGCGAAGTTCGGCCGGGCCGAACTTTAGATACCCACCACCTTGGGTATATATCTTAACCGCTTTATCCAAATATATACCAAGGGGGGCATATTGAACGCGGATGTATTGTAGAAGGACCCAACACAGCTCACTGTGCCAAAATTCACCAAAATTGGGTAATTTAGCCCAAGTGCTAAAATTGGGAGATCGGTATATAAGACAGCTATATTCAAATATAAACCGTTCGGAATCATATAGGGCTCGGATCTCGAAAAGCCTTACATAGGTCACTGTGCCAAATTTCAGCGAAATCCGATAATAAATGCGCCTTTTATGGGCCCAGGACCCTAAATCGGGAGATCGGTCTATAAGGCTGCTAAATCCAAATATGGAAAGATCTAGGCCATGCTGAACACGATTATCGAAGAGTCCAACACACCTCCCTCTGCCAAATTACAGCGAAATCAGATAATAAATGCGCCTTTCATGGAGTCAAGACCTTAAATCGGGAGATCGGTAACTACATCCAAATATAGTATGGAGCATTCCACTATCCGCAACCTGAGGACACGCCCGGTAGCTCACAGTTAAGCTTCTCGTGACAGCAATGAACACCCACCACCATAGGATGGGGGTATACTAATCTAGTCATTCCCTAATCCAGGCAACCCCATAAAGTATATATATTCTGGATCGTCGCGACACTCTGAGTTTAACTAGCCACGTCCGTTCATCCGTCCGTCTGTAGAAATCACGATAGCGGTTGAACGCGTAAAGCTAACCGCTTAAAATTTTGCACAGATACTTACTATTGATGTAGATCATCGGGGATTGCAAATGGGCCATATAGGTTCAGATTTGGATATAGTTCCCATATAAATCGAATTCCCGGTTTGATTTCTTGAGCCCCTAGAAGTCTCAATTTACATCGGATTCAACTGAAATTTGGAACAATGACTTAAGTTATGACTTCCAACATCCATGCCAAGTATGGTCTGAATCGGGTTATAAACCGATATAGCCTCCATATATGTAAATCGATCCCCGGATTTGACTTCTTGAGCTCTTAAAAGCCTAAAGTTTCATCCGTTTTGGCTGAAATGTGGAACAATGACTTGAGCTATGACTTCCAACATCCATGTCAAGTATGATCTGAATCGTTGTACATACAGATATAGCTCCCATATAAACCGATCCTCGGATTTGATTTCTTGAGCCCCTAGAAAGCTTAATTTTCATCGGATTCAACTGAAATTTGGAACAATGACTTGAGCTATGACTTCCAACATCCATGTCAAGTATGATCTGAATCGTAGTACATACAGATATAGCTCCCATATAAACCGATCATCGGATTTGATTTCTTGAACTCTTAGAAGCCTCAATTTTCATCGGATTCAGCTGAAATTTGGAACAATGACTTGAGTTATGACTTTCAACATCCATGCCAAGTATAATCCGAATCGGTCTTTAAACAGATTTAGCCCCCATATAAACCGATTCCCGGAATTGTATTCTTGAGCCCTTAGGAGCCTCAGTTTTCACCGACTTGGCCTTTATTTGGGCAAGGAATTGAGTTATGACTTCCAACATCCATGCCAAGTATGATCCGGTCTATAAACAGTTATAGCCCCCATATAAACCGATACCTGGATTGGACTTCTTGAGCCCCTAGAAGCCTCAATTTTCATCGTATTTGGCTAAAATTTGGAACAACGACTTGAGTTATGACTTTCAACCTCTATGCCAAGTATGATGCGGATAGGTCTTTAACAGATATAGCCCCCATATAAACCAATCCCCCAATTTACTTCTTGAGCCCTTTGCAGCCTCAATTTTCATTCGCTTTGACAGCAATTTGAAACAAAGACTTGAATTATGATTTCCAACATCCACACCGGTCTATAAATAGAGATAAACCGATCCCCGGATTTGACTTCTTGAGCCCTTAGAAGCCTCAATTTTCATCCGATTTGGCTGAAATTTGGAACAAAGACTTGTGTTATGACTTCCAACATCCATGCCGAATGTGGTCCGAATCGGTCTATATACAGATACTGGCCCCATATAAACCGATCCCCCGGTTTGACTTCTTGATTTCTTAGAAGCCTAAATTTTCACCTGATGTAGCTGAAATTTGTCCCAAACCCTTATCTTAAGACTTATAACATCCATGCCAAGTTTTATCCGAATTGGTCAATATGGTGATATAGACCCCTCTAAGTACCTATATTCCAAAATGATTCAAATACACACTCAGTTAATAAGGGTAAATTTTTAGCGGAATCCATGATGGTGGGTACTCAAGATTCGGCTCGGCCAAACCTAGCACGCTTTTACTAATATTAAAATATTATTTTTATTTACACGTTACACCCTATTATTTGAGGATGGACCATTGCGGGGGGTATGAAGTTCTAATGCTATATAACGTAAAACACGACAATTTAATGCGAAATAAGTTTTATTTTAAATCTCGCGAGACCAGGTTGCATTCGTAGTTGGTTTATTGACGGGATTGTAGTGATTGTTGCTTCTTCTAATAAAGTTTCCAAAACGGAATTCGTCAAAAGAAAACTAAAAGAACTGTGTGATAGAAAAACTAATTTCATTAAAAATGTTTTTAATCATTACTAGTATATTCGCCATTACCTCACTTCTATGCCATGTGCACTTCATTCAAGGTCATGGTGGTTTTGTTCCCATTCAAGGTGGTTTCATTCCTAGCGCAAGTTATAATTATGGAAGTTATTGTCAAACACCTCTAAATGAAATGGGATCCTGTGTTTCATTGAAATTTTGTCCCGAAGTATTGACCCTATTCGAAAGATTGGACACTAGATCGGCCAAAAGATATTCGGCGCAGTTGCAAAATCTTTGCGGTAATCGTGTAACGCCAGATCAATATCCGGTGGTAAGTTTTATTTACCCCATAGAGAGTGTTGTGTAAAAATCGTTTGCTAATGAATGCTGATTGTTGCCATTAAAGCTTTGCTGTAAACGTGTTGTAACAAGTATGACCAGAACTGATGGGTCATCTCCAGCGGTTACCACATCAACAACCACTACAACAACGACTACGACTACGACCACCGAAAGGCCAACAGTGAAAACAACTACACCAGAAAATGATAACAGAAGTGGGGTTTCCACAAATGTACTATGTTTGACAACAGAATTGACCTCGGGAGTTTGTAAACGTAAGTAAAGCCCAAGTTTTGATCTAGATCTATACAATAAATATCCACACATTGGGTGTTTACCGGGTAAATACCCACAAATTGGGTATTTATTGAGTATTTACATGCCCAAGTACACGTGCCAATATTTTTTTTTTTGTTTTGCAAACAAACGGACGGACCAAACCTTTCGTTGTTATTGACGATTAAATTTTTAATGTGATTAGAGCTTTGACTAAAATCTGATTGGACTAAGAAAGTATAAATTTTTTGAAGTTCGATTTTGAAAATTAAAATATCACAAGCAAAGTATCAAAAGAATAGGAAAAGGCCTATAGTGACTCAAGAACTAAAGTCAGAGAAAAGGCTATATAATGGTTTGAATTAATTCTGACCAAACATGGCGTTGAAATTTTCTCTAAAGACAAAATTTCAGTGAAATTTTCTCTAAAGACAAAATTTCAGTGAAATTTTCTCTAAAGACAAAATTTCAGTGAAATTTTCTCTAAAGACAAAATTTCAGTGAAATTTTCTCTAAAGACAAAATATCAGACAAAATTTCAGTGAAATTTTCTCTAAAGACAAAATGTCAGTGAAATTTTCTCTAAAGACAAAATTTCAGTGAAATTTTCTCTAAAGACAAAATTTCAGTGAAATTTTCTCTAAAGACAAAATTTCAGTGAAATTTTCTCTAAAGACAAAATTTCAGTGAAATTTTCTCTAGAGACCAAATTTAAGTGAAATTTTCTCTAAAGACAAAATTTCAGTGATAATTTCCTCAAAAAAGAAAATCTAAGTCATTAATTCTATACCAATAACAAAATCCCCAATTGTTTCCATACCACGCTCTTAAGTTTGGTTTAAGTCTGGTATTGTGTCCCCATGTTAGCGCCGTTATCTGGTATCCCACGCAATGTTATAAAAAATGGTCCAACTTCCCATCATATTTTCCATATGTCTTACACGTGCTTTCACTTGCCGTACCTATTTTGCAACAATGAGCTCGTACTCCTATGTACCCCGTTTTGATAACGAAAGCAATACTCACCTCCTTCTTACTTCCTTTGGGTAATATTGTAAAGTAATTGCGGATTTTTCATATTGTCGGCGTTGACAAATTTTTTCACAGCTTGTGTTTCTGTAATTGCATTCTTTCTTCTGTCAGTTATCAGCTGTTAAAAGTAACAGCTTGCTTTAGAAAAAAAGTGTAAAAAAAGTATATTTGATTAAAGTTCATTCTAAGTTTTATTAAAAATGCATTTACTTTCTTTTAAAAAATCCGCAATTACTTTTTGGGCAACCCAATAGCTGCGTCTTCTGACGATCCGTATGTCCTTGGATCTCATGCGTTGATGAAGACCATGCCCTTAACTCGGACTGCATCGACCTGCAAGTCTTCGGGTTAACCAAGCTTATTGACGGCAGTCCTCTGGCCTTCACTGCCAAATCGTCTGCCCTTTCATTCCCCCTTGGTCCGTTATGGCCCGGCATCTAAACGATGTGGATCGTGCCATCCTTAGAAAAGACGTTAATCTCGTTCTTACACTCCCAGACTCTTCGTGGCATTACCGTCCTGGTTGTTTTTGTCCTGATGGTCAGTTTACTGTCCGTAAAGATGTTCACACTCGACGTTCTTGCGATAACACCACACCAAATCACGCATTATATGACCGCCCGGATCTCTGCCTGCACCATAAGGAAAATAGATTTTACTCCCTGGGTTCTCAATGTAGACCCCCAGGCCCACTCAGTTCTGTAGCTTTGATCCATCTGTGTACCATGATCTCCCACATGAGTTCCGTCAATCCAAAGCTGTGCCGCTGGCAGTAGTGCCTCGCCCACGATTTCGAGTGTCGTCTCAGATATCCAATTGGATACCTCTTCCCTTCCTTCCAGGTTTCCTATCGTCACCTTGATTAAACCGCGATGGTTGGACCTTCTCCTATCCTCTATTCATTCTCCCATTGCCTTAAGTCTCATAGCTGCAGTGGCTGCTCCTATTTGTCTGTATGTCTATGGGTCGGATCTAAAGTAGTTTCCAGTGCCGTAGTGCTACCACTTGCCGCACTATTTTGCATAAGCAAGCTCGTAGTCTTCCGGTGGAGGTTTATCTGGATGACCTCAATCATTGGTGCTCCAGTAAATGGCTTTTTTGGGAGTGGGTTATAATCTCATCGTCGTGTCGCTGTTCATTAGCCTGCATTGAGTTTTCTGTCACCGCATAGTCAGATGTTTCAATATTAGGATCTTTGCCTATCCTAGTCTTGCGAATCTTGAGAAAGCCGGTGATGGTTTTATCGTCGGCTTCCTATTAGTTATTGAGCTGTATTGAGTCTCCTGTCCCTGCTTTGTCTGATGTTTTAACATTAGGATCTTTGCTTATCCTAGTCTTCCCAATATTGAGAAAGTCAATGATGGTTTCGTCGGCGGCCGTCTGTTCACTAGGCGATATTGAGTCTCCCATCAATGCACTGCCTAATGTCTCAATATGAGGATCTATACCAATCTATGCCAATAGTCTTTCTAATTTTGTAAAAGACAACGTTGGTCCAGTAGAACGCCATGCCATTAGTTATAGCCATACTTGTCACGAAGACTTTATTAAGGCCCACAACAAGGAGAGTTCCTTCCTTCTTTTCCTCCCTGTGGAAGACCTCCCATTTCTCCTCAACCAAAACTTGGTTTTGCTTTCTTAAGACTTTCACCAAGCTTTCCACCGCAAATTTGCCGTCCCATCGCTTGATGAAGACCGTCGTCTTTATGCGCTAGGGAATGTCCAACTTTTTCGACAGGTCGAGCTTTGCGCCCTCCCATGTGGATGAAAATGCAAATTTACCCATGAGCATTCCATTAAGGAACATTGGCAAACTTCTCACATATCACTGAGTGCTGTCGGATTCAAGTTTTTAAGCAAAATGATAAAGGCGCCGAGTCCAAACTGCGTGCCGCGTAGTGACACCTCTTATGGGAAAAGTTTTTACTTGCAAAGTACCTCACAAAATTCATTCGTCAATGCTGGCAAATTTGGTGAGGTACCTTGCAAGTAAAAACTTCTCCCATAAGAGGTGTCACTACGAGGCGCGCCTTTTGGACTCGGCTCTAAAAAGGAAACAAATTTTCTGATGTTCTCATTGGGATTCGAAAGCGGGCGTTCAGCGTCATGGGCGGACAAGCTTACCTCTGCGCTACGGTGTGTATACATCTTAGAAAATACAGCCTTGGTCCAGTAGATCGCTAAGCCTTTAGTCTTATCCAAACTTGTCACTCAGTCTTGGTCAAGGCCCACCACAAGGAGAGTTCCTTCCTTCTCCTCCTTGTTGTGAAGGACCACCTATTTCCCTTTGACCAAACTTTGCCTTTGCTTGCCGAAGAATCCCATCATGCTTTCCGTTGCGAATTTGCTGCCCCATCCCTTGATGAAGAACTTCGCACAGTGGGCCAAACGGAAAAAAATGGGAAATAAGACTGCAACTATTTATTTATTGGTCTTAGCGGTACAAAATGTTCTAGAAACATGTAGAGGAGGACATAGGCTTTCAGAAAGGGTGTTGCTGTAGGTCCATATCTTTAATGCAGGGTGAGATACAGGCGATTTTCCTGATGTCTTCGTCAGGTGGCGATTCCAGATGTTCAGCTTAAGAGGCGGACATGCAAACCTATGCCGCACGTTGACCTCCAGTAATCTTTATTGAGTTCCTAAAAACTCGCTAGACGAAACACGAATACAAGTTTCTTTTAAATTTTCACTTTTATTTTTATACCCTCCATCATAGTTTTGTCGAATAAGTATTCGACTTAAAATGTCAGGTTGATCTTGGACAGGACACTGAATTGGGAGTGCCACATTTAGGAGCGTTCTGAGAAGGCTCACAGATGTTGGGCACTATGTAGAAGGGCCGTATGCTCGAAATGGTGCTGAATCCGAGGATAGTCCACTGGCTCTACAGGAGCGTGATTCAACCAATACTTACTTACGCCTCAGTAGTTTGGTGGACTGCTATGCTTCAGAGAACATGTTGTCTTGGCATAGGCTGAGCGATGAGGACCATGCCCACTGGGCTACTGCAGGCCATTGACATACAGATTAAGTGTGAGGCAGCCACTGCAGCTGTAAGACTTAAGGCGATGCGAGAATGGATTGAGGATGGGAGCAACTCATACCATCGCGGTATAATCGAGGCGACGATAGGAAACCTGGAAGAAAGGCAAGATGTTTCCGATCGGATACCTGAGATGAAGTCGAGTGCGACGCACTGCTGTCATCGGCACAGTCTTGGATTGACGAAACCCTAGTATTGCCATCTGGAAGATCATGTTACACGGATGGATCAAAGCTAGAGGACAGAGTGGGCCTGGGGGTCTACATTGAGAACCCAGGGACTGAGATCTGTTTTAGACTGCCCGAACATAATACGGTCCTGCAGGCGGAGATCCGGGCGATCACGGAATGCGTGAAGTAGTGTGGTGCTATAGCGAGGACGGTAAGGTCACGAACAGTCTAGCAGTGTACGAAGGAGATTAACGCCTTCTCTGATGATGGCAAAATCCGCATCGTTTGGGTGCCAGGCCATAACGGAGTAAGGGGAAATGAAAGGGCAGACGATTTGGCGGTGAAGGCCAAAGGACTGCCGTCAATAAACTTGGTTAACCCGAAGCCTTTCGGGTCGACGCAGTCCGAGTAAAGGGAGTGAGCGACGAATGCTCATGCAACATTGTTGAACAGCGAAACGGACGGTAGGATGGCGAAAATCCTATAGGGGGATCAATATCGTGAGAAAACGAGGCTATTACTGAAAGGAAGCAAGAAGGAGGTCAGTATAGCTATTGGTATCATAGCGGAAAACAGAGGACTACCAGCTCACCTATGTAAAATCGGTGCGGCAAGTGATATCATGTGCAGGGCATGCGGGGAAAATGATGAGACGTTGGAGTATTTCCTTTGTCATTGCCTGGCTTTCTCGTCTAATAGATACCGGCACTTAGGTGGGAACACAATACCAGATATAAACCAACTGAGGGGAGTGGTATTGAAAACAATTGAGGATTTTGTAAGTAGAACGGAATTCCTAAATTAAAATTTTCTTTTTAGAGGTTACTATATAGTTTATAGAGCGCACAACAAGCCGATTACTGGCTTAGGTGTATGTCCATAGTGGCATGGGGAGGATTAATATCTGCACCCTCTTTTCAACCTTACCTAACCTAAGTCATTTCGGTCATTTGTATACTTCCTTTAAGTGTAGGTTAGTTGGGGTTATAAATGGGCATTATCGGTCCATGTTTTGATATAGCTGCCATATAAATCGATCTAGGGTCTTAACTTCTTGAGTCTCTAGAGGGCGCAATTTTTATCCGATTTGGCTGAAAATTCGCATAAAGTGTATTGCTTTGATTTGAAACAACTATGCAAAGTATGGTTCATAACTTCATACAGCCCTCTATGAACCGATTTCTCGATTATATTTCTTCAGCCTCTAGAGGGGGCAATTCTTAACCAATTTGGCTGTACAACGTCTTCTCCAAGGACTTTCGACTTTAGTTCGAAATATGGTTCGAGTCGGACCCCCATATAAATTGATCTCCCGATGTTACTACTTGAGCCCCCACAGGTCTTAATCCTTCTCGTATTGCCTGAAATTTTGCACAAAGACTTCTACTATGGTCTCTAACATCCAAACCAAGAATGGTCCGAATCGGTCCATAACTTTATATAACTCCAATAGCAATCCTTATCCATTATGCTTTGTTTGCCTATAAAGAAAAACTGGGCAAAGAACTTGAAAAATGTTAGCCATGGTGGAGGGTATAGAAGTTTCGGCACGGCCGAACTTAGCACGCTTTTACTTGTTCATCTAATCGTATACATATTTAAAATTTTTCAATTTCAGCTCTCAAAGCCTGTCCAGAACTTTTAAATAAACTTAAAGCTGACCCGAATAATGAAGATTTCAAATCTGATCTACGCAAATCCCACACTTCATGTGGTAATCAAAACACAGAGGTTTGTTGTCCTGCAACAGCTGCAGTGCCTACCTCGTCTCCCAACCCCCGTACCATGAGACAAAACGTCAATCATTTGCCCTCTGAAGAGGAAGGATGTGGTCTGGTCAATCAGACAGCGCCAAAAATTGTCGGTGGGGACGTAAGTCAAATTGGTGCCTGGCCATGGATGGCTCTCATTGGCTATGACCCCTACAGTGTAAGGCCATTTAAGTGTGGTGGTACATTGGTCTCCAGTCGACATGTGATTACGGCAGCACATTGTATACGTCAGGATTTGTAAGTTTCAATGACATTTTTCATGCTTTTTTGTAGAATAGTCTTTCTGAGAATTAAAAAATATGTCATTGCAAAGCGGCAATGTAATCTATTTCTTATAATCGCTAATCTTTAACACACTGCTTATATGTATAAGCTTTTATAGTTACATTAAATTATATTTTCGTTTTAGATCTTTCGTCAGACTTGGTGAATTTGACTTGTCCACAGAATCGGAAACGGAGTATGTGGATATAAATGTTATTAAGGTAAGCTTATAATTGTTTTTTTTTCGTATGGTTTAATTAACAGATAGATTAACAGATTGATATCACATTGCACAGGAGTTAAGGTTTCAAAATATATAAATTCAAATTATAACATACTGGAGGTATTTAGAGACCATTTTGTTGAAATTTTGTCTTTGGAGAAAATTATATTGAAATTTTGTCTTAATGGAAAATATCATTGAAGTCTTGCCAATGTATACAATTTCACTGAAGTGTTCATTTTAATTTTGAATCTAGAGACAATTTTATTGAAATTACTTCTTTAGGGAAATTTCATTGAACTTTTGTATTAAGATAACATTAAATAGAATTTTTGTCTTAAGGTTGGTACTATTAGGTTGCCCAAAAAGTAATTGCGGATTTTTTAAAAAAAAGTAAATGCATTTTTAATAAAACTTAGAATGAACTTTAATCAAATATACTTCTTTTACACTTTTTTTCTAAAGCAAGCTAAAAGTAACAGTTGATAACTGACAGAAGAAAGAATGCAATTACAGAGTCACAAGCTGTGAAAAAATTTGTCAACGCCGACTATATGAAAAAACCGCAACTACTTTTTGGGCAACCCAATATATCCGTTATTCACTGGTGAAAGCATAGGTTTTCCACCTTTACCTTTTTGAATAATCACAAAAATGTCAATGATAACATAATGCTTTTATAAAAAAATGTTCATAAGCAATTAGGGAATGTTCTACTGAATGAAATCAGAAAGTTTTTTTGCTTCAAAATCTATTATCTAAAAAAAAGTAATCATGAAATTAGTTCGCTAAAAGCAAATATAGCATCACCCTTTAGAGAAGATTTCCTTGACATTTAATCTTTCCAGAAAATTTCCTTGCAACTTTTCAATAGAGAAAATTTCATTGAAATGTTGTCTTTTAAAATCTTAAACGACTTAATGTTTGATACATGTTTAATTGAATCATACATATAACATCGTTGATTAAAACCACTTATGAAATTGATAAATCAAAGTTATCGATGAGTTGCCAACTCTAGCGTTAGCTAAGACACACACCGCAGGAATATTTTCAAAGTTATAATATGTTCGCTAGATGGCACCAGCTGTAAAATCTAATTGATGAGGGAATAGTTACCCTGTATTAATTTCATTACGCCCACCATCATAGGATAGGCGGTATATTCATTTAGTCATTCCATTTGTAACACATGGAAATATCCCTTTCCGACCCTACAAAGCATATATATTTCTGATCGTCGTAAAATTCTAAGACGATTTAACGATGTCCGTGTGTCCGTCCGTGTGTCCTTAAGTTGTAATCACTCTACAGTCTTTAAAAATTAAGATATTAAGTTGCAATTTTGCACAGACTAGTATTTCTTGTAGTATGTGCAGTTTAGGTTCTTGTTCTCAGTTTAATTTCTTGAATGGGTCAAATCGAACTATATATAGTCTTAGCTGACATATAGAACGATCTGGCGATTTAGGTCCCGTAAAAGCCGCATTTTGCATAAATTTGAAACAGGAAGTTGTACTAGGGGCCCCGAAAGACCGATATGCCGGTTTGGTTAGGTTGAAAAGAGGGTACGGATATTAATCTGCCCCATGCCACTATAGACATACATCTAAGCCAGTAATCGGCTTGTTTTGCGCTCTAAATACAATAAAAAAAAGTAACTTCGACAAAGAAAATCTATGCTAGGAATTCCGCGCCGCTTACAAAATGCTTAATTGTTTCCATGCCACGCCTCTAAGTAGGTTCATGTCTGGTATTGTGTCCCCACCTTAGTGCCGGTATCTGTTAGACGCGAAATCTGGGGAATGCTCCAACGTCTCATCATCTTTCCCGCATGCCCTACACATGCTATCACTTGCCGTACCGATTTTACATAAGTGTCCCGCTATGATACCAACAGCTATACTGACCTCCTTCTTACTTCCTTTCAGTAATAGCCTCGTCTTCTCACGATTTTGATCCCCCTATAGGATTTTCACCATCGTACCGACCGTTTTGCATGGGTTACAGGGTTGCATGTGCATTCATCGCCCACGCTCTTAAGTCGGGCTGTGACGACCCCAAAGGCTTCGGGTTAACCAAGTTTATTGTTGGCAGTTCTCGGGCCTTTACCGCCAAATCGTTTGCCTTTTCATACCCCCTTACTGCGTTATGGCACCCAAACGATGCGGATTTTACCATCCTCAGAGAAGGCGTTAATCTTAAGCCCGTAACAGGCGCATTTATGATCCGATCGCTATTCGACTCAAATATGGTTCAGATCGGTCTATATTCTGATATAGCAGCCATATAGAGCGATCTGCCGATTAAGGGTCTTGAGCCCATAAAAGCTGTAATTATAACCCGATTTCACTGAAACTTGAAACAGTGAGTTATTTTAAACCTTCCGGCATCACACCTAAATATGGTACAGATCGGACTATATTTGGATATAGCATTTATTACCCTATTTCACTGAAATGGACCAGTATGTGGTCCGGATAAGATTATATTTAGATATTGCTGCCATATATACCGATCTCCCGATTTTAGTCCTTTGACCCATAAAAGCAGCGTTTATTACCCGATTTCGCTGAAATGTGACACAGTGAGCTGGTAAGGTAAGTAAGGTCTTGGGCCCCCCATGGAAGCCTCAATTTTCATCCTATTTTGGCTGAAATTTTGCACAAAGTATTCTGTTATGACTACCAACAACGGAGCCAAGTACGGTTTAAATCGGTCAAGAACCTGATATAGCTCCCATATAAACCGATCTCCCGATTTGACTTCTTGAGCTCCTGGAAGCCTCAATTTTCATCCGATTTGGTTCAAATTTTGTACATGGTATTCTATTACCTGTTCTAAGTACGGTTCAAATCGCTCAAGAACATTATAAAGCTTCCATATAAGCCGATCTCCCGAAGCGGCGATTTTTTCCGATTTCGCTGACATTCTGCATATAGTGTTATGTTATGACTCTCAACAACTAAGCCAAGTACGGTCCAATTCGATCTATAACTAGATATAGCTCCCGTATTTTAGTAGAATCCATGGTGGTGGGTTCCCAAGATTCGGCCAGGCCAAACTTAGCACGCTTTTACTTGTTCTTTATATTTTAAGCATTTACATAAAATTTATGGTTTAATATTTTTTCTTCTCAATTTTGAATCCTTAAACAATGGTTTTTGTTTTTCTTTATCTTGCGTACAACATTTTTCAATAATCGATTTTTTTTTATTTATTTCTTCCTATTGATGTCAACTCATAACATGGTAAAATTCATGACGTCCTTACCAATTAGCATGCAAAACATCCCGATTTTGGTAAAAACCGACGTTCAGATTTGGCGATATTGTTGCTGGAAACTGAGGCGAAATTTACAGGTAAGTTAAGCATTCCATCGTAGCGTTTCGTTTCCGTTTTATTTTATGAAAAAGATTTATGTAGACCTTTGTTGAAGTTCATTGAATTGAATATGAGTAATAAATAGTATAAAGAATAAGGAATGGGGAAGAATAGATGGCACAGAAGAATTGAAATACAAGAAAAGTTGATTGCATATATAGCCTAAGTCTGAGTAATCAGAATTGTTTAAAATCAAAATGTACGAAATGTATTAAATTTAAATTTTTTTTAAATACCTTTATTGATGCCTTTTTAAATAATTTTTCAAAATTGTTTATATTACACAGCTCTCATTGCTCCCATATGCTTGCCCAATTCGATACAACTGCGTTCCAAGTCCTATGTGAACAGCATGCCCTTTGTTGCTGGTTGGGGTTATACCGAACAGGGTGGTTCAACATCCAATGTACTGAAAGAGACCCAGTTGCCAGTGCTGGATAATGATGTCTGCCGACAGATCTATAAACGTTTATTGCCCAGTATTGGCGATGCTGAATATGATGAGAGCATTATTTGTGCTGGTTACACAGTGGGTGGCACTGATACCTGTCAAGGAGATTCAGGAGGCCCATTAATGATACCAGAGGTAAGTGTTGGAAAAAAATATGACTTTGTGAAAACTGCTAATGCTAATTTGTTTATGTTTTAGCTATATAAGGGTGTAACTCGTTATTATTTGCTTGGTGTGGTGTCCTATGGCCATGGCTGTGGTAAAGTTCCTGGCATTTATATTAGCACTCAGCGATGGATGGATTGGATAGTAAAACAAATTGAAGAACTATGAGATTATCAAACAATAGACAGTTTATAATATATCTATAGGTAAACATACATACGAGTATATACAAATGAATGGCTTTACACATAAGTGATATAGATGTCAATCAATGTGATAATTATTTCTATAAGAGTATTGTAAAGTGTTTTATATTATCTTTTAAATTAATAAACAAAAATATATATCTGCCACTACACTCATAGAACAAAGGACTGCTGATAATAGCAAACACTGTTTGCTGACTTCTAGTAGTTAATTTACCTGCTATTAGAAGCAGTAGTAGTTTTGCTGTTATATCCGTTTATGACGCTGAACGCCTGGCTTTGAATCCTAGCGAGAACATCAGAATACCAGTAAGGAAGGGTATAATACCCTACACCTACTCTATAAGTACAATGTAGGAGCTATATCCAATTCTGAAACAATTTTGATGGACCTCGGCGGATGTTTTCA